>NC_092825.1:69679795-69689795 GCF_039878825.1 Excalfactoria chinensis | reverse complement strand
CTGAATTTTCTCACTCTTCTGCTTATTAATGAACAGTAACAGATGTTTCATACAGCAGTTCTGGCTGAAAGTCTCTTGGACTGCGACAGTGCAATGTTCCTCCCACCCTTCCAGAAGTCTTTGTTGGCTTATGCCTTCCTGCTTCTTTCCTTAGCCTTTATTGGTAGAGCAGTACATGGGTGATCCAGAGAAACAGGGAAGTGCATTTTGAGGGCAGCATGTAACTTCTGGCTTGGAAGGAAGCTTCCCATGTGTAACTTGCAAATAGGAAAAGTTGAAACGATACTGTGAAAACCTAAGTCTGAGAAGAAGGAAGAGGAGGAGGTGTTCCAGGCACAGGAATGGAGATTCTCCTGAAGCCTGTGGAAGAGACTATGGTAGAGAACCAATGGAGAGAATCACACAAGAGCAGATGTCTGCACTGCCGCCTGTTGAGGACACCACAATAAATCAGATTTATACTGAAGGACTGCAGCCAATGCAGAGAACCAATGCTGGAGCAGGATGTGTGTGAGGAAAAGGGAGCAGCTGTTATAGTGAGGAACCATGCCTGTAACATCAGTCCCCATCCTGCTGTATCACTAAAGGGGTGGGAGGAGAAAGTACAGTACTACAGAATGAAGTTGAGCATGGGACAAAATAGGGGGACTGGGAAAGAGGAAGAGCAGTAGGTGTTTTTGTGTTTATTACTATCTAATTCTAATAATTGTTTATTATTATCTAATTCACTTTTAATTGACTATCTAATTCACTTTTAATGGACAATAACTTAACTTTTACCCAGGTCATGTTTTGTCTGTTGGTGATAACAAGGAAATGATCTTCATTTCATCTTATTTTCTGTTGAAGATTAACAGTGGGAGAGCATATGGGTAGGCACACTGTAGCCAGTTAAAGTTGGTCTGGCCCAGTAATAGATGCTTTTAATTTTCCATTTCCTTTCTTGTCTCACTTCCTCTACCTCCTTTCCTTAGGAATACTTAAACCTTTCTTTATTTAAGGTTATATGTATACTATACATTAAAACTTAAATAGTTACCTTCTGATGTTACACAATGAATCTGCTCTAAATAGCAGGTTAACAGAACCAAGTATGTAAAAGTCCAAGAACGTAAAAGCTACTAGAGATTTCAATGTAGAGGAAAAATATTATATATATATATATATATATATATATATATATAAACAGTGAATGTTAGTATGGTGAGGTGGTACGTGATTCATTTCAGCAGTGGTGGCAATGATGTGAAAGACAATATATATATATATAAAGCAGAAAAATGGCAAACACCATACACAGATTTTCCTCCTATGTGGTTTATGTGTCTCAATTACTGGATAAAAAGGAAGACTTTGTATTCAAATAATCCTTAAATAAAGTTACCTGCAAAGTACCAGATACTTAGTGCTTGTATATTCTCCACTCTGTGTTTAAAAATCAAAAGATATCATGGAAAGGATATGATTTTGAATTAGTGTTCTGTTGGAAGAACATTTTATCAACTGACAGCTTGACTACATAAATACTCAATGCAGGTGGAAAGGAGCCTGAGCAAGTGACTGAGGGTTGGGTTCCAGCTCAATGTGGGCTGCTCATGGAGTGTCTCAATGGCGGGCTACACTGAGTTTCAGTATAATCATTTAAGTTTTTAATGTAATCATATGCACACATGTTTCTATACAAAAATTATATACATAGACAATGTAAAAAATCTGACTTTCATTTGTGTATAAAATACATCTTACAAAAACAGGGAAACTATGGAGTAGTAACTTTTATTCCTCCAGTGTCTGATGTGTGGAACTATTACAGAGCTTGAAGTGAAGGTAATCCAAGATTTAGACATCTGTCCAAACAAACTAACTGTGCTATTAAATGAACAAATCTGTTTGACTTTATTCTGATTTGGATCAGATTGTAAATTTGAAAATTCAGTATGAAAGAGAAACAAATAGCAAGAAGATATTGGAAAAAGTAAAGTATAAAGTCTGAAAACATTCTCCAAATGAAAGCAGTCCGGATTTATGTTATTCATGTAGCATCCAAAAAACTCATTGAAGTCACTGAAATGATGGGAGTTTTTTCACTTATGTCACTGAAATTTGGATGAAACACATAACACTCTATTAGCTTCTATAAAATGCTTTAAAAATAAATGAGGTAAGGAAAATTGTCAGTTATGGAGCTTTTCTTCTCTTTTTTGTTTTAGTGTCAGAAGTGAGGAATGTATTTCTATGTCAAGAAGTATTTTATTAACATACGTAAGGAGTAGATGGAAGCAATGTTTTTAAAAAGTAGAGACATTATACATTCTGGAATCAGGGATTACAGTACAGAAAGTAGTCTCCTTCTAACTGGGTGGTCAAACTGTAGAAAATTTTATAAATAACAGTGGCAAAACTAGGCTAATTTCCATTGATGATTTGGTTCTATGGCATCTCTCAGGAGATTCACATCTTATAAAAGAGAAAAAAAAATGTTAGGATGTGTAGAGGTGAAATCAGAAAGGCAAAAGCCCAGCTCGAATTTAACCTGGCCGCTGGGGTGAAAAGGAATAACAAACTCTTTTATAAGTACATTAACAGTAAGAGGAGGACAAAGGAGAATATCCACTCTTTACTGGATGAGGCTGGGAATGTGACCACTGGGGATAAGGAAAAGGCGGAGGTTCTGAATGCCTTCTTTACGTCTGTCTTTAAAGGTCAGATCAGTTATCCTCAGGGTACTCCTCTCTCTGAACTAGTAGTCTCGGCTGGGAAGCACACTAACCCCCCTGTGATTCTGGAAGAAACGGTCAGAGACTTACTACTCCACCTGGACTGCCACAAGTCCATGGGGCCGGATGAGATCCACCCGAGAGTGTTGAGGGAACTGGCAGAGGTGGTAGCCGAGCCGCTTTCCATCATCTACCAGCTCTCCTTGTTGACTGGTGAGGTCCCAGAAGACTGGAGGCTTGCCGACATGACTCCCATTTACAAGAAGGGTTGTAAGGAGGATCCGGGGAACTACAGGCCTGTTAGCCTGACCTCGGTTCCAGGAAAGGTTATGGAACAGATAGTCTTGAGGGAGATCACGCGGCATGTGCGGGATGGCCGGGGGGTCAGGCTTAGCCAGCATGGGTTGATGAAGGGCAGGTCCTGTTTGACCTACCTGATCTCCTTCTATGATCTAGTGACCTATCTGCTGGATGAGGGAAAGGCTGTTGATGTGGTCTACCTAGACTTCAGCAAAGCCTTTGACACTGTCTCCCATGGTATTCTCCTGCAGAAGCTGGCAGCCCGTGGCTTGGATGGGTACACTCTTGGCTGGGTAAAGAGCTGGCTGGAGGGCCGGGCTCAGAGAGTGGTGGTAAATGGAGTTAAATCCAGCTGGCGACTGGTCAAGAGTGGTGTTCCCCAGGGGTCAGTGCTGGGGCCTGTCCTCTTCAATATCTTTATTGATGACCTGGATGAGGGCATTGAGTGCACCCTCAGTAAGTTCGCAGATGACACTAAATTAGCAGGGAGTGTCGATCTGCCTGGGGGTAGCAAGGCCCTACAGAGGGATCTGGACAGGCTGGAGAGCTGGGCTGAAGCCAGTGGGATGAGGTTCAACAAGACCAAATGCCGAGTCCTGCACTTCGGCCACAACAACCCCAGGCAGCGCTATAGGCTTGGGGCGGAGTGGCTGGAGGACTGTGTGGAGGAAATGGACCTGGGGGTACTGATTGATGCATGGCTGAACATGAGCCGACAGTGTGCCTGGGTGGCCAAGAAGGCCAGTGGCATCCTGGCAAGTATCAAGAATGGTGTGGTGAGCAGGACTAAGGAAGTCATCCTGCCCCTGTACTCGGCATTGGTGAGGCCTCACCTTGAGTACTGTGTCCAGTTTTGGGCACCTCAGCACAAGAAAGATATGGAAGTACTGGAGCTGGTCCAGAGAAGGGCAACGAGGCTCGTGAAGGGCTTGGAGAATCAGCCCTACGAGGAGAGGCTAAGGAAGCTGGGGCTGTTTAGTCTGGGGAAAAGGAGGCTGAGGGGAGACCTTATCGCGCTCTTCCAGTTCCTGAAAGGTTCTTACAGCGAGAGTGGGGCAGGTCTCGTCTCACTAGTGACAAGTGACAGGACGAGGGGAAATGGCCTTAAGTTGCACCAGGGCAAGTTCAGGTTGGATATTAGGAAGAACTTCTTTACAGAAAGGGTGGTTAGATACTGGAATAGGCTCCCCAGGGAGGTGGTTGAATCGCCATCCCTGGATGTGTTTAAGAGCCGTTTGGATGTGGCACTCAGGGATATGATTTAGCAGAGGTTTTTTTAGAGATGGGGTACTGGTTAGGCTGCGGTTGGACTTGATGATCTTCAAGGTCTTTTCCAACCTGGGTAATTCTATGATTCTATGAAAACAGAGTCCTCATAGAGAACTTCAACCAACCCAATATCTGTTGGAGGGACAACACAGCAGTGCACCAGAATTCAAAGAAGTTCCTGGAATATATCGGTAATAACTCCCTCTGGAACCCATGAAAGGTGCTATGCTGAACTTTGTCCTCAGCAACACAGAGGGGCTGGTGAGTAATGTGAACCTCAAGGGCAGCCTTGGCTACAGTGAACTTGACATGGTGGAGTTCAAGATCCCCAGGATGTCAAAGAGCGTGCGCAGCTAGGTTGCTGCTACGGAAGTTGGGAGATCAGACCTTGACCTCTTCAGGAAACTGCTTGGCAGGGTGACATGAGATGAAGCCCTGGAGGGAAGAGGGGGCCAAGAAAACTGTTTAGTATTCAAGGAGCATCTCCTTCAAGCCTAGAAGCAGTGCATCCTGTAAAAAGGAAGGGCCAAGAGCAAGGTCTTGTACCTGCGTTGGGGTGATCTCAAGCACAGATAAAGTTTTAAATTTTAATCCTCAAATAGTTTTGCTAGAGTATCATGAATTCAACTGACAGATATACTTGATTCCATAGAAGAGTCAAATACAACCCATATCTTCTCAGGTGGTAAAATGAATTTTTCCATGCTCCATGTGTCTCACTGTTACTTGTCTAATCTCATCAGAGCAAGGAGTTACCCTGAATCCCTGTCATTCTAGATCGTAGTGGAAATGGGGTTGTGAAGTAGACCACATAGCAGACCACATTGTTCCCTAGCTAGCTGGTGCTTTGAGCCTCCATGTGGAGCTCTTGTCTCCTCCTCTACTTTCAGACTGTCATTTTACACCAGACTTCATTGCTCTCTGGTTCCTGCTTCGTTTGTTACATTTCCCTTACATTTCCCATTTCTGCCTTGACTCTGAATCTAGATACTGTGAAGTAATGGCTCTTCTTCCTTTCTTCACTCATTTCTGATTATGTCTTTTCTGGTGACACCAGCACACAATGGCTTTAACATTTCAAATCAGTCCCGTGTGTTTGCCAGGAGGTTTGGGAGACCACTCCATTTGCAGTAGTAGAAGGAGTTTCATTAACAATGGGCTAAACAACTCTGGCACAGCAGAGGTTTTCTTGCATGACACATGCCCTTTGAGGAAAAGAACAGTGCAATTGTGCTTCTGTGTGCCTTAGGGAGAATCGTCCAGCAAAGCTAACCTTCATGTGGAGGAGAGAGAGCTTTGCATGAAGGCATATGTTTTCCTAGAAACTTGTGAAATGCATAGGAACCCTGAAATCTGGTTCTACAAATCCCAGGCCCTCTGGAAACTGAAGAAGTGCAAACCCCAAGAATTACAGAAAAGGTAGCACACATCTATCTGAATAGTTAAAGCTGCTTGTAAAACTTTTTTTGCACTTTCTATGTCTTGTTTGTTTGTGTGACAAATGTTTGCAAAAAGGTAAAGTAAAAAACTATTAGTAGACTCATAGTATCATTTGAGTTGGAAGAGACCTTTAAAAGTCATTTAATCCCACTGCCCTGAAATGAACAGGAGCATCAGTTCAGGTTTTCATGAACTGCATCCAGTCTGACCATGAATGACTCCAGGGATGGGATATCTACCACCTGTCTGGGCAACCTGTTCCAGTACTTCACTCCATATATTCCTAAATAAATTACTTTTCTTATATCTTGTCTAAATATCCCTCTTTTAGTTTGAAATCAGTTTCCCTGGGGGTTGGACTCGATGATCTCTAGAGGTCCCTTCCAATCCCTACAATTCTGTGATTCCCTTGTCCTGTCACAACAAATCTTGCAAAAAGTCAGTCCCTTTGTTTCTTTTGTTTCTTGTCATTCCCCCTAAAATTTGAAAGATTCCTATCGGGTCTACTTGGAGTATTCTCTGATGCAGGCTGAACAGCCCCATCTCTCTCAGCGTGTCTTCACAGTGGAGGTGTTCCATCCCTTGGATCATTCTTGCAGCCCTCCTCTGGTTATGCTCCAACAGGTTCATGTGTTTCCTATTTTGACAACTCCACATCTGAAATCAGTACCCCAGGTGAGGCCTCACCAGTGCACAACAGAGGAACAGGATTACCTCCTTCAACTGCGGCTTGGTTGGCTTTCTGGGCTGCAAGGGCACATTGCTGGCTCATGTCCAGCTTGCCATCCACCAGTACCCTCAAGACCTTGTCTGCAGGGCTGTGTTCTACCCTTTCATCCCCCAGCTTGTATTGATTATGGGGATTACCACAACCCAGGTGCAAGACTGTGCACTTTGATTTGTTGAGCCTCATGAGATTCTCCTTGTCCCACTGCTTGAGCCTATCTAGGTTTTGCTGGATGGTACCCCATCCTGCAGATGTGTCAGCTGCACCCCACAGCTTGGTGTCATCTGCAAACTTGTTGAATGTGCATTCAGCCCCACTATCAGTGTCACTGATGAAGATACTAAAGATCACCAGTTCGAGTACTTACCCCTGATGGACACCACTCATCACCAACCACCATTCTCTGAATACAATCTCACAACCAGTTCCTCATCCATCAGTCTACCCATCAAATCTGTATCTTTCCAATTTGGAGAGAAAGATGTCATTGGAGACCATATCAAAGGCCTTCCTGAAGTCCCACCAGATGACACCTGTGGCTCTTCCGTTGTGCACTGATGCTGTTACACCAATATAGGAAGCCACCAGGTTGATCAGGATGTACTAACCCTTTGCAAAGCTATGCTGGTTGTCTCTTATCACCCCCCTCTCTTCCATGTGCCTTTGTATTGCTTCCAAGAGGATCTTCTCCACAATCTTTCCTTGAACATATGTGGGGCTGATAGGTCAGTAGTTACCTGGGTCATCCTTTCTACCCTTCTTAAAAATGACTGTGACATTGCCTTTTTTCTAGTTAGCAAGTACTCCACCTGACTGCTGTGACTCTATATTTCACAATGTATTTGAGAGTGGCTTTGTAACTACATCAACCAGTTCTCTCAGGACTCTGGGATCCATCTCATCAGGACTCACAAGACTTATGGATGTTTAGGTTCTTCAGGCTGTTGTGAACTTGGTCTTTGCTTACAGCATTATGGATATTACCTTATCAGTCCCTACCTTCTGAATGATCTGCTCAAGATGTATGTGAAGTGCAGTTGCCAGAGAAAGACAGTCTTCTTGTCTGTTGTTTGTGACCACTTGGCAAAGACGTTATCAGTAGCATTTAGAGTTCAAGCTCATATATTTGTGTGCTAATTTAAGGAAAGTTTTTCAACTGGCTTTATCTCATTTACTGATACAATACTATAGCCCAGGGCTATCCAACCTTTTGGCTTGCCTGGGCCTTGTTAAGTGGAAAGGAATTGTCTTGGGCCTCATATAAGTAACAAAACTTTTAATACGTATGTATTTTTTACCAAAAGAAATTTTATTACACAAAAGAAACAGAGCAACAAAACATAGAACTAAAGGGATATTCAATCTTGTTTCTGTGAAACCAACTAGACTAAAGCATTATCCTGTTTTGATAATTGACAATTCTCAGTGAGTTGTCAAGGTGCTCATCAGGGATTTTTGATGAAATTTTACTATTCCTGTACTTTATCCATGAAAATATTTATTCAGAAATATACATACAGCCAAAAAGCCATGACTGTGAAGAGAGAGATATTTTTAGCTGATAATATAGGGGTTATAAAAGTGTGGTAAATAGACACAGCCAAAGGTATGGGTTGAATGTCTGACTGCACCTCAACATATTCCAGTTGAAAATTCAAGGGTAGTATTTTTAAAGTGACTGAAAATGAAACCACAAATGTATCAAAATATTGATGACTTTTTTGTCAATCTTGAGACTTGTTCTCAATTTTTCTTTATCAAAACAGAAAGTAAGACTGCATATTTTTTACTGTTTACAGGACTGTGTTTAGGTGACATATCAAAATGCATAAAATTATTTGCCTTACCTTGAGTTATAGCTGCACTGTACACTCCTCTGGTTTCAGCCCAGACAATGCCCACTGCACATTGCTGTTTGGTTTTTGCTGAGTTGTGGGTGCACAGCTGGGGCTGGGCTGGGCTGTTCAGTGGAGAAGAGTCCTTGCCAAGATGGCATGAGGCAGGGGGCAGCTTCAGGATGGGCTGTGGCTGGCTGTGGGTTGGACATGCCTGCTGCAGCCTGTTAAAATGTGTATGTAAGTACATCTGTTCTCTTTTGAGAAGCAAAAAAGTCTGGAAAAGTCTTAGAATAAAATACCCTGAAGCTAAAATCTTTTCACTGTGTATCAGTAATATTTCACACTGATCATTTTTTAAGTTATTTCATGTACCTATCTTGTTATTCACATTACTCTACAACATCCTCACAATTAACTTTCATTTTATGTTTTCAGTTATACTTCAAGGTTAGAGTCTGATTTATTAGCTTGGTCTAAAAATAAATTGAAAACATTTGGAGGCTGGAGCCTTTCAAATTTATGCTCCATGATTATGGAATCAACTTCTTATTTATATTCAGAAATCAAAATCTGATTTGATTTTTGAATCAAAACTGAAGAGGAATGTGTTTGATGCTGGATTTAATTATGCCAGATACATGAAATGTGCTAGGATATTTTCCTGACCAATGTTGTTGAAAAACTATGAAAGGTAATTACTTTCTTTTTATGATTAGTTGATTGTCAGACCTTTGAAAATATAGATCAATCCAGAAATTTCAAGCGTTTATTTGCATAAGGCTAAATTTATGGGGAAGGAGGTAGAGAAGTGAGTTATAAGAACTCTGATGAAATATAGTCCCTTAGTACATACATGGAAAAGTCTCTGTAATTCTGGGTCATTCTGACACAAAATCACTGTGCCTGTACAAATAAAACCAATATATCAAACCTTAGCAAAACCTTGCCCTAGATTCTTATCTTCTTGTTTGCTACCTTCACCCATACTGACTTCTACCCTCAGAAGATTTCCTGCCCTCTTGTTTTTCTCTTCAACTGTCCTGTTTTTCTGTTGGTGCAGAAATTTAATATTATTTCCATTGCTACAGAACTGAATATTATTGAGCTTCTATAAAGACTTGCATCTGAATCTAATCTGCTCCAAATACCAACTTACAATTCTGGGATAGTTTTTTTATTTTAGAAGGTAGTGTACATGTTATTATTGTTAACCATTTTGGTTGTGGATTTTTTTTTAATTTATTTTTTTTCTTTTATTTTTAATTTTGGAGAATTATTCTCAGGAGCTGATGATCCTCTATGTGTAGATGATCCTCGGAGTGGTGAGCCTTCAGAGGAACAGAGAAGATAAAGAACAGTGTCATTCACATGATCTCTTTGCATTGGAAAGAAATGGGGTTGTAAAATGAATGTCCAAAAGCTAATTAAAATGGATCAAGTAATGATAATTACTTGATGATATGAAAGGGAATCCCCACCCAGCCTGCAATTGCAGTGAGGGACCTGCCTCAAGCTTTCTGTCTTCTTGTAAGACAGGAAGTAAAGAGACTGATAAATAATTCCAGTATGCTATTTGCCTCCATTTCTGCTGGCCTAGTTCCAGGTAATAATGTCCAAACAAATTTTTCTTTCAGGGTAATACACTTATCCCTAGTTCTTTTTCAATGCATCAATATTTCTCAGCCTGGCACATAAATACTTCAGGTTTA